>NW_026879691.1:0-27569 GCF_032173495.1 Musca vetustissima | reverse complement strand
CCACGTTTAGACATAGCTCCCATATAACAGTACCCCCCAATTTTCGGTATTTTGAGGTTCTTGGGCGCGTTTTTCAACCGAATACGCTGAAATTTGGTACATTGGGTTCTTATTGGGTACTTAATGTCCCCACAAAAAATTATAAATATAGGTCCACTTTTTCTGGTAGCCCCCATATAACGGTACCTCCTAATTTTCAGTATTTTGGGGGTTTTGATTGTATTTTTCCACCGAATTGGCTATAATTTAGTATTTCGAGTTCTTAATATGTACCAAATCTCTCCACAAAAAATTATAAACATATGTGAATTTTTTCGGATATACCCAAATATAAGGGTACCCCCCAATTTTCGGAATTTTGGGGTTCTTGAGCGCGTTTTTCAACCGAATACGCTGAAATTTGGTACATTGGGTTCCTAATAGGTTCCAAATCTCTCCACCAAAAATTATGAATATTGGTCCATTTTTTCGGATAGCCCCCATATAAGGGTACCCCCAATTTTCGGTATTTGGGGGTTCTTGAGCGCATTTTTCAACCGAATTTGCTGCAATTTGGTAATTTGTAGTCGTATATGGTAACAAATCTCTCTACCAAAAATTTTTAATATTCACCCCCTTTTTGGGGTAGTCCCCATATAACCCCCTTTTTTATATTAAAATAGTTATCTGATTTGTTCCGCGTTTTGAGTTTGGTTCTAAGTCTCTTTTGTAATCATTTCACCTGCGGAGGATAGAGAGATAAACAATTAGAACGTAAGGTTCGATAATTAACTATAGCCGCATTTAGACCTAGCCCCTGATTGGAAGTTCGAGAATTTGAACTAAGCTTGGAAGAAATAATAAGATGGGCAAAGTTTGGATGAAATCTAAATTTTCTGAAACGGATTTGGTCCAAAGAAACATGGGGTCTAGAACCAATATTTCGATGAGACACATTTTCACCGTGTTAAAGTCTATACACCCTCATTAGCCATAAGGCTGAGAGTATAATTATCCTTTAAAATTTTCTAAAATTTTTAATTATGGTTTACATAATCCGTTTTTAGAAATGTCGGTATAGGTCCACTTTTTGGTATGTTCCCTATATTTTCATTTCTAGTACCTGTCAATATATCTATGGTGGAGGGTATCCAAAGTTCGGCCCGGCCGAACTTACCGCTTTTTCACTTGTTTTTTTTTTTTTTTTGATTTTAAGTAATTGACGCACCATATATATTTTCGCCCGATTAAAAGTAAATTGGGCATCAAACTCCTTATGTTAGTCAGATTGACATCAAAGTTTGCACATTGAGCATAAAATTCTATGGTTGCGTTTTCTAGAAGTACAGACAAAGCCCAACGGATGACCTATTTATATTTGTTTGAAGTCGATTTACATACTTTATGGATAGATCTAGGTAGATTCACATTTAGATAAATATCACATATTTTATTTCATCCAATTTCATGCTAATAGTCCTGTGTAATATACCCATAGTGGTGAAAGGTATCATATAGTCGGCCCCGTCCGACTTTACTACTTTCCTTACTGGTTTTATAAGTAGTTCTTTGGTGACGTATAAGTATTGTCAATAATTATACTACCCGGTGGACAATAAGCTTGAAATTAGAAGTTTCTGAGATTTGATTAGCAACATATAATTGTAAATCGTTTATGGAGGCATTTGTGATGTATAGATGCCGCCTGAAAAACTAGGGATCTTACGCGGATACTGTCCGCGGAGTGAGATCACGTCTGTATTTTTTGCTGTGCATTTACACACTAATTTATTAATCTAAAAAGTATTTCTTACGAACTAAATATTACAATCTGACTTAACCTATCTTAGACTAATGTGTAAAAGAGAGAGAGAGAGTGCATCTGCCATAACACATGGAGTGGACACACACAATTCTTTATCTTACATGTTGCAAGCACGCTACACATGCTGATCAGTCTGTAGTGAAGATTACTCCCTGTAATCTCACCCAAACATACCACTGTGGCAATAGAAAACTCCTATCTTAATAATGTGTACAAACATTTTACCAAAATAATCTCTTATCTCAAGTGGACTGTAGACAAAAATAGATCCCTGTTTAACTAAATATTCTCTCTTCTACACAAGAGACCCACAGCAAGACATTCACTATCTTTATTATTAAAAACCATGTTCGCTATGTGAACACCGCCAATTCCCATACGGCTTTATAAAAAACCAGTAAGGAAAGCAGTTAAGTCGGACGGGGCCGACTATATGATACCCTTCACCACTATGGGTATATTAAACAGGACTATTAACATGAAATTAGATGAAATAAAATATGTGATATTTATCTACATGTGAATCTACCTAGATCTATCCATAAAGTATGTAAATCGACTTCAAACAAATAAAAATAGGTCATCCGTTGGGCTATGTCTGTACTTCTACAAAACCCAACTACGTAATTCTATGCTCAAGTTTGTAAGTTGTGCAAAATTTGATGTCGATCTGACTAACATGAGGAATTTGATGCCCAATTTACTTGAAATCGGGCAAAAAATATATATGGAAGGTCTATCCAAATATTAAGCGATTTCAAACAAACTTGTCACAGGTTAGGTTATACTAATTTCAGAACGTTTTGTTCCTATTGGTTCCTTGGTGCGTCAATCACTTAAAATCAATCTAAATTAAAAGGGAGCTATATCTAAATCTGAACCCATTTTCACGAAACAAGGCAGATATCACTCTCGGCTCAATTCAGTACGTTATGCCAAATTTCGTGCAAATCGAAGGATATATAGCGACTTTGGTGCACCATTTACATGAAATCGGACGAAGCTATATATGTGAGCTATATAGAAATCAGTACCTATTTTCTCGAAACTTGGCGGACATCACTCTAGGCTCAATTCAGTACGTTATGCCAAATTTCGTGCAAATCGAAGGATATATAGGGACTTTGGTGCACTATTTATATGAAATTGGACGAAACTATATATGGGAGCTATATCTAAATCAGGACCGATTTTCACGAAACTTGGCAGACATCATTCTAGGCTCAATTCAGTACGTTATGCTAAATTTCGTGCAAATCGAAAGATATATAGGGACTTTGGGGCAACATTTACATTAAATCGGACGAAACTATATATGGGAGCTATATAGAAATCTGCACCTATTTTCTCGAAACTTGGCAGACATCACTCTAGGCTTAATTCAGTACGATATGTCAGTACGATATGTCGTGCAAATCGAAAGACATATGGGGACTTTGGGACACAATTTACGTGAAATAGGACGAAACTATATATGGGAGCTATATCTAAATCTGGACCGATTTTCTCGAAACTTGGCAGACATCACTCTAGACTTAATTCAGTACGATATGTCAATTTTCGTGCAAATCGAAAGACATATGGGGACTTTGGGGCACCATTTACATGAAATCGGACGAAACTATATATGGGAGCTATATAGAAATCTGGACCGATTTTCTCGAAACTTGGCAGACATCACTCTAGGCTTAATTCAGTACGATATGTCAAATTTCGTGCAAATCGAAAGACATATGGGAACTTTGGGGCACCATTTACATGAAATCGGACGAAACTATATATGCGAGCTATATCTTAATCGGGACCGATTTTCACGAAACTTGGTAGACATAATTCTAGGCTCAATTCAGTACGTTATAACAAATTTGGTGCAAATCGAAAGATATATAGGGACTTTGGTGCACCATTTACATGAAATCGGACGAAACTATATATGGGAGCTATATCTAAATCTGGACCGATTTTCACGAAACTTGGCACATATTATTCTAGACCTAAATGATTAGGCTGTACCAAATTTCGTGCAAATCGAGAGATATATAGGGACCGTTTACATTAAATCGGTAAAATATATATATGGGAGCTATATCTAAATCTGAACCGATTCTTCCCAATTTCAATAGGGTTCGTCCTTGGGCCGAATAAGTGACCTATGCCAAATTTCATCCAATTCGGATCATAAATGAGACCTGTACTTTGTTTACAATTTAACATGCACAGACATACAGACGGACATGCATAAATCGACTTAGAAAGTGATTCTATGCATATTCTCAAAAGGAACCATGGGTCTATCTCGATTATTTTTGCCTGTTACAAACATATGCACAAAGACATAATACCCTGTACCACAGTGTGGTGAAGGGTATAAAAAAAGTGTGACATTTAACCTAGACTTTTTCCTTTGAAAATTTCATAAAAAAATAATTTCTTAGATCACCATTTTAAAATTCGCACTGTGAGTCTTATAAGTACCGTCAACGCGTATACACCCTGAAGGAATATAAGTTTGCTTTGTTAGATATTTAAAATTCTAAAGTACGCTGCTATGAGGCGTATATGTTCGTCAACACATATACGCCTTAAGGAATATTATGTTGCGTTATTATTACGTCCCATTATATATTCCTATATTGATTTTTGAAACAAATTCTAAAACAAAATTCATGCCCAAAAACCTTAGAGCTCTTATGCAAACCCCTATAGTATCTCTCTATGAGGCGTATAAGTACCATCAATACGTATACGCCTTAAGGAATATTATGGTGCGTTATTACAAATAAAGCGGATGTTACTGAAATCAAGATCAGAGGTGGCGTATGCTTGCCATTAACACTTATACGCCCTATTGTATATTCACGTATTTTCACAAAAACACATAAAAGAATATAATTTCATGTAGGTTTTTTTTTGTTATTGCTGAAATTTTTGTCCTTAATTTCCATTAAATAAAATATTCAAACCAATATCGGATACCTAACAACATTGGCTTCAATAAAATCTCTGATATTAATTAGCGAAATGTATACGAATAGCAATTAAGCTGGACGTGGAAACGGACAAACCACTATCAGGCAGAAACAAAAAAATCAATATTTTCCATTAAAACCACAAAAAAGAGGGAGAGGATATGGGCAAACATTTTACTTTGGTAAAGAAATGAAATTTTTGTTTGATACAATCCACCCAATTTTATATACATTGATCATCATTATAAACATGACACACACAGCAAGCTTCCAATTTTCAAAAATAAAATTTTATATCAACATATTTACGCACTTTTTTCCTTCGTAAATCAAAGCCCAAACCCAAAACCCCTCTGTCTTCCTCCTCATTTCAAAACTTACCTGCCGGCTGTATATGATACCAACATGGCTGCGACTGACGCATTGGAATACTGGCCACACATGAAATTGTTCCAAAACTTTCATACGACCCCTGACATTGTTCAGGGGCACTGGGGGGTGGTCGTTGTGGTGGCCACAGCAGCCATGGCAAGGCTGCGATGATATTGCTGTTTGTGCAGGGCAGCAAAACGTTTACGTTCGGCCATTTGCACAGTCGCCGATTCATGCAAAGGCTGTGTGCGCATCGGCTGCAGCAGTGTTTGCTATTGTGTGGGCTGTCCTCCTGATGCCGATTCCAACGAATGTTGCTGTTTGCCATCCAAGTGATTTTTATAAATCATATTGGAATAAACCATTTGTGTGTAAGGTAAATCCTCGCTATTAGTAATACGACCATAAACTCCATTAATGGCTTCATCAGTTTCAGCATCGTCGTCATCATGATCATCGTGGACGGCCAGACCATTATCGTTGTGATAGTGTGGCCGATGGCGATGCGATGGCTTTCGTTGCTCCAAATAGTCACCACCAGTCACAACATCGTCATCATTATCATCTTTGAAATGGACATTTGACCAGGCATCCATATGTGTGGGTTCATGTTAAGGTTGATGAACAACTGTACGCATTGCCATGCGTCCATGGCGACCATGGGTGGTCACCAGTTTAGCCTCATGCTGTTGGCCATGTAGGTGTTTCCTTTTGCTACGTTGATAATATCCGGCGGAAGCGTGACTTGCATCCGCATGTAATAACATTTGTTGCTGTGGCGAATGATGGCCGGTGAGGCCCATTGCAGCGCCTCCACCCAACGAGTTGGACAGCTCCATGAGACTCTCCAGTGAATTGTTGAAGTGTCATTTGTAATTTAGATTATCAAGTGGATTCGCATCCACTTGACATGTAATATTAATGGTATGCTTAAGGGCTGCTCGTATTATTGTTGATTCGGCTTTGTAAACAGGTGGATCTGTAGCATGGAATAGAAGAATGAGAAAAAGTTAATTAGAATTCATATTTCAAACTAAGCATTTGTATAGCAAAATATTTCATAATATCATGACAAGTTAATGTTCGACTTCAAATTGTGACAGTAATGCTAACAGGGAGAAGGGGAAGGGACAGGCAACTGCCAAATGGCACGATTATAATTAGTATGGGATTATGGGGAATAAAAAGGAACAAAGAAGGGATAGAGTAAGGAGAATTTAGAAATTCAAATTGATGTTAGTCGGTTCATTTATAGTCGGTTCATTTATTCAAAGATCAAATCAACATTTTTTAATGGAATTTTAAAAGGAAATTGAGAATTTCCCTATGTAGAATATACACAAAGTGGTGAAGGGTATCATATAGTCGTCCCAGTCCGACTTTACTACTTTCTTTACTGGTTCTTAACTTCAATTAAGTAATATCGGTTTCTTTTCTATCAGGTGGCGTATGAGTAATATCAATAAGTATACGACATATAAATTAAATTGTTCTCAGGCATTTTTCGTCCGAAAATTATTCTAAGGAACCATGACTTTTAATAATTTTAACTTTTTTTATAAGTAGCTCTTCGGTGCGGTATAAGTATTGTCAATAATTATACTACCCGGTGGACAATAAGCTTGAAATTAGAAATAGCAACATATAATTGTAAATCGTTTATGGAGGCATTTGTGATGTATAGATGCCGCCTGAAAAACTAGGGATGTTACGCGAATACTGTCCGCGGAGTGAGCTTGAAATTAGAAATTTCTGAGATTTGATTAGCAACATATAATTGTAAATCGTTTATGGAGGCATTTGTGATGTATAGATGCCGCCTGAAAAACTAGGGATCTTACGCGAATACTGTCCGCGTTGTGAAAGCACGTCTGTATTTTTTGCTGTGCATTTACACACTAATTTATTAATCTAAAAAGTATTTCTTAAGAACTAAATATTACAATCTGACTTAACCTATCTTAGACTAATGTATAAAAGAGAGAGAGAGAGTGTATAATTAGTGTATAATTAGTATGGGATTATGGGGAATAAAAAGGAACAAAGAAGGGATAGAGTAAGGAGAATTTAGAAATTCAGTATGAGTACCATATATGCCTGCAAGGAAAATGTTATTATCAACAATTATACTATCGAAAAAGTGTAGAAATTGTTAAAAAATAAATAATATATGAGCTTATTAGACCAGTATGGCTTTTCTATAGGGCGTATGAATACCATCACCACTTATACGCTCCTATGTATAACAGTATGCTTTTCGAAGTAATCCTTTCATTTCAGAAATGAATCTTAAAAAAAAATCAGGCCATTGTCTCTTTTCATTTATTTATTTTTTGACAATTGATTACCAAGAATCCCAGTTTCTCGTATTATATAAGGCGTGTGACTACCACAAATACTTATGCGCTCCAAAGAACATCAGTTTTCTATGTCCCAATTAAACGAGAAAATAAATTCACAAAAAATGTGTCTCTGCCCATGATTCACCATATACTGAAATTAATTATTTTCTGAAGCCTGGATCCTTTATCGTTTCATACATTCTATATACCTTCACCACTATGGGTATATTAAGCAGGACTATAACATAAAATTGGATGAAAAAAATGTGATATTTATCTAAATGTGAATCTACCTAGATCTATCCATAAAGTATGTCAATCGACTTCAAACAAATATAAATAGGTCATCCGTTGGGCTATGTCTGCACTTCTAGAAAACGCAACTACGTAATTCTATGCTCAATTTTTTAAGTTGTGCAAAATTTGATGTCAATCTGACTAACATGAGGAGTTTGATGCCCAATTTACTAGAAATCGGGCGAAAATATATATGGAAGCTCTATCCAAATATTGAGCGATTTCAAACAAACTTGTCACAGGTTAGGTTATACAACTTTCAGAACGTTTTATTCCAATTGGTTCCTTAGTACGTCAATTACTTAAAATCAATCTATAATAAAAGGGAGCTATATTTAAATCTGGACCGATTTTCACGAAACTTGGCAGACATCATTCTAGGCTCAATTAAGTACGTTATGCCAAATTTCGTGCAAATCGAAGGATATATAGGGACTTTGGTGCACCATTTACATGAAATCGGACGAAACTATATATGGGAGCTATATCTAAATCAGGACCTATTTTCACGAAACTTGGCAGACATCATTCTAGACTCAATTCAGTACGTTATGCCAAAATTCGTGCAAATCGGAAGATATTTAGCGACTTTGGTGGACCATTTACATCAAATCGGACGAAACTATATATGGGAGCTATATCTAAATCTGGACCGATTTTCTCCAAACTTGGCAGACATCCCTCTAGGCTTAATTCAGTACGTTATGCCAAATTTCGTGCAAATCAGAAGATATATATGGACTTTGGGCACTATTTACATGAAATCGGACGAAACTATATATGGGAGCTATATCTAAATCTGGACCGATTTTCACGAAACTTGGCAGACATCATTCTAGACCTAAATGATTAGGCTGTACCAAATTTCGTGCAAGTCGAAAGATATATAGGGACTTTGGGGCACCATTTACATGAAATCGGACGAAACTATATATGGGAGCTATATCTAAATCTGGACCGATTTTCTCCAAACTTGGCATACATCACTCTAGGCTTAATTCAGCACGTTATACCAAATTTCGTGCAAATCAAAAGATATATAGGGACTTTGGGGCACCATTTACATGAAATCGGACGAAACTATATATGGGAGCTATATCTAAATCTGGACCGATTTTCACGAAACTTGGCAGACATCATTCTAGACCTAAATGATTAGGCTGTACCAAATTTCGCGCAAATCGAAAGATATATAGGGACCGTTTACATTAAATCGGTTAAATATATATATGGGAGCTATATCTAAATCTGAACCGATTTTTCCCAATTTCAATAGGGTTCGTCCTTGGGCCGAATAAGTGACCTATGCCAAATTTCATCCAATTCGGATTTATAAATGCGACCTGTACTTTGTTTACAATTTAACATGGACAGACGGACAGACGGACGGACGGACATGCATAAATCGACTCAGAAAGTGATTCTATGCATATTCTCAAAAGGAACCATTTGTCTATCTCGTTTCCTTTTGCCTGTTACAAACATATGCACAAAGACATAATACCCTGTACCACAGTGTGGTGAAGGGTATAAAAACAAGGAAGGGGAATAGGTAAGGCACTTAAATATTCAACAAGAGAACCATATGTGCTTTCAAGGAAATATTTTTTATTGACAATTTTTATACCCTACACAACTATGTTGTCAGGGTATTATAGCTTTGTGCAGCCCCAAGAGTTTGTAGCGCCGCGAAATATTGGTCCTTGCATGTAGGATGGGTTGTGGCCAATGAAGACCCCTATTGTTTTTGGGAATGATCGGTTAATATTTAGGGGATGAAATGGACCAAATACTAAATTTTTATCGTTTTTTCTGGTCGCTCCAGAGGCCGCAGTTATGCTCCGAACATCGTGAAAGTTTGCATGGAGAAGGGGATTGGGCCAAAGAATAAGCATGCCTATTTTGATAAAAATTGGTCAATATTTAGCGGGTCAAATGGTTCCAGACTTTTGTGTGGAAAATTACAAAATTTGTATTCTATGGCAAATATATTTACTCCTGCAGGACATAGACCCGAGAAGTTGATAGTATATCCAAGAGGAGTGGTTTACCTTTACACTGATACCAATTGCATTGTCGTGTGTACTCGGATGTGGGAGTTACACTTAAATATTTACAGGTCCTTACGTACTCAGATATTATTTAGTAACACATTACCACACTGGAGGCGGAAATACAGCGCGGATCGCTTTGAAAATTTCCATGAGGATCCAGGAATGGTCAAGGATAACGCCTATAATTTTCGGTGATGATCAGATAATAATATTGGGATGAGGTGGACCTAAAACTTAATTTTTTGTGTTTTTTCTAGTCCATATATAGTCCACAATTGAAAGTCGAACATCACCGTGAAGGGAATCTGGACAAGTAATTAGAATGGATTTACTGAATATTAGTAATATTTGTTGACCTGTAGTTGATCAAGAGGGTGTAAATATAGCGAAATATTTTCCATCCTCAGTATATATAACCACAGAAAGTTAGATTTTCGTGGAAGTTGTGTAGGGTATCATATGGTCGGCCCCGTCCGACTATACTGCTCCGCTCACTGGTTTAAATCTGAAATGAATAATATATGAGTTTATTAGGTGTCGTATGAGTACTACCAATACGTATACGATCTAATGGATATTTACCATGAACGGTAGATATTAAAATTATAAATTCCCCAAAATACCTTCCCAAAAACCTTAAAATTCTAATTTTATTAGAATTTTAATGGACTTCTTCAAATAAATAAATATATATTATATCGTTTGAGCTATTTTTCCTTAAAATTTAAGCTCTTTAAAAAATTGTATTTTCCTTAGCATCCCCCATTCAGCACCCCTTTTCCCATAATAAAACTACAACAACAACTAAAGATTTTTCTTGTTATCTTTTTGTTTTTCTTATTGTAGAAGGAAAAATATCTTACATGACACTTGAACTCTGTGGTTCGAACAAAAACATCTATTCAAACATGTCCCCCCATCACAACATGTCTCAGCTATTGTTTCCAAACTTCTATTCAACCTGTATTGAAAGACGAACACGGCCGGAAACTTTGAATGGGAGATCAGTCAGTCTAAGAAAATTAGAAATTGTTCACATATAGAAATTATTCAACACAATGTTTACAATGTGTTATAGGTTTCTTTCTTCAGAAACTGAAAAAAAACAATTTTGAATATAATATTTAAAAAAAGGGGGACCACATAGAAGATAGAAAATAATTCATGGGGGACAAAAGATTCCATTAGCTGTAATCAAGAAACTATTGAAAAAATATGTATGCAAACAGGAAGGGGTAGGGAAAAGATAAGAGGAGGCAGAGTACTGAAGAATATTGCAATTTAATACAATGGTTGTAATAGACAAACACGCACACACACAAATATATGTATGTAGGTATTTTAGTGTGTCGTAGAGACTGGCTAAATACCATTGTCTGGGTATAAAGGAAAATATTTTATCTTATGTGGGTTCTAGGGATTGTATGCGAGGTTTTGAGGGGTTAGACAGATTTGAATTAAATTTATGGTATGGTTTTGAGAGGGTGTGGTGATAATCCAGATATTTTGCTATTAAAAACCTTAAACCTTAAAAAAGACCTTTATAAAAAAGTAACAGATCATAAATTTCGTTTTTTTCGTTACACCCTTATATACAATTTTTTCATGTTAAATTTTTCTTCATTTTTTGTTTTGGATTTAAAACACAGAAGAAAAAATGAGATAAATTAAAAAAAACGCCTTATATGGGCCTTGGATAAAATTAGTTTATAAATCCACGCCTTATATAGGTCTTGAAAAAAATTAGTTTATAAATCCACGCCTCATATGAAAGTGAAAAGTTAATTTAATTTATAAATTCACGCCTTATATGGGCCTTGGAAAAAAATAGTTTATAGGCCTTGAAAAAATTAGTTTATTATTTCACGCCTAATATAGGGCAAATTTTTATTGCATATCAATAGGCTTTCCCAAAAACAAAAATTATTTAAATTGTATCATAAATTTGATCAACTTTTATTTATTTATTTAAATTAACGTTACACGAGAATATCATTATTTTCAATGAATATTCCCTCTGTACTTTCGTAATGGAAATGATGCTAACCATCGTCATTGATTTAACCCCTTTGTCTATATACCTATATATGAGTACATATACATACCTAAATACTTTATTAGTGTCTTGTCAGCGAAAAATAATAATAGTAGCAACTAAGCTCTTTTGTTTTATTGCTATTACTTGATGTGTTTTTGTGTGTGTGTAACCAGAAGAGACAACTCAAGCCTTCTTTTGTACACATTTTAAGGTTTTACATTAAATTGATTGCACGGTGGCACACACGCACATACACAGGTAGACATACACCGTATGACATAACAGACATAAGCCACTTTGAAGCAGTGATACGGTTACAAAATATAACGACAAGAACAACGAGAATGACAACAAAAACAAGAACAACAACCACAAGAGCAGTACAGCATGTAATCATAGTCATGGTTAAGTTCAATTTTTTTGCCAGGGAAGGGAAAAACTGGGGCACATCGCGAAATTTTTGAATATAGAACTTTTTTGTTAAGAAAAATGTTTGCTCTGTTCCCGAACGTAGGAGAAATCTTCAGTATATCGAAATCATTTCTTGCAAATCCGACAAACACTAGGACTTTGGTGCACCATTTACCTAAAATCGGACGAAAATATGCATGGGAGCTGTATCTCAATCTGAACTGATTTTCACGAAACTTAGCACACTTTTTTCTAGACTTACGCTATGCCAAATTTCGTACAAATCAAAAGATCCATACGGACTTTGGTGCATCGTTTACATCAAATCGGACGAACATATATATGGGAGCTATATCTAAATCTGAACCGATTTTCACGAAATTTAACACACATCATTCTACACTTAATTCAGTATGCTGTGTCAAATTTCGTGCAAATCGAAAGATATATAGGGACATTCGTGCAGCATTTACCTTAAATCGGACGAAAATATATATGGAAGTTATATCTAAATCTGAACCGATTTTCACGAAACTTAGCACACATAATTATAGACTTAATTTAATGTGATGTGCCAAATTTCGTGCAAATCGGAAAATATATTGGGACTTAGGTGGTGCATTTAACTTAAATCGGACGAAAATATATTTGGGAGCTATATCTAAATCTGAACGGATTTTCACGAAACTTAGCACACATAATTATAGATCAAATTCAGTACGCTCTGCCAAATTTCGAAAGCTATGTAGGGATATTGGTACACCATTTAACTTAAATCGGACTAAAATATATATGTCATTTATATCTAATTCTGAACCGATTTTCATAAAATTTAGCACACATCATTATACCCTACACAACTATGTTGTCAGGGTATTATAGCTTTGTGCAGGCCCAAAAGTTTGTAACGCCGCGAAATATTGGTCCTAGACCACCCTTTAAGTATAACGATCGTCATATCTCGACTAGCTGAGTCGATCTAGACATGTGTGTCCGTCCGTCTGTCCATTATATTTGTAAACACGATACAGGTCACAATTATGGACCAATCTTCACGAAATTTTGCATGTAGAATGGGTTCTGGCCTATGAATACCCCTATTGTTTTTGGAAAAGATCGGATAATGTTTAGGGGATGAAATGGTCCAAAAACTTTATTTCTGTCGGTTTTTCTGGTCGCTCCAGAGGCCGCAATTATAACCCAAACACCGCGAATTTTTGCATGGAGAAGGGGATCGGTCCATAGAATTAACATGCCTGTTTTGATAAAGATCGGTCAATATTTATCGGGTCAAATAGACCCTGACTTTTGTGTGAAAATTATAAAATTTGTATTCTATAGCGTATAGATTTACCCCTGAAGGTCCTAGACCCGAGAAGTTGACAATATATTCACGAGGAGTGGTTGGCCTTCAAATTGATACAATTACTTTGTCGTATGTACTCGGATGTGTTAAATGTTTACAGGTACTTACGTAATCAGATACTATTTAGACTAGAGGTCGGAAATATAGCGCTGATCGCTTTGAAATTTTCCATGAGGATCCAGGTATGGTCAAGGACAACGCCTATAATTTCGACCATGACCAGATAATAATATTGGAATGAAGTGGACCGAAAACTTATTTTTTGTGTTTTTTTTCGAGTCGATCTATAGGCCACAATTGAAAGCCGAATATCACAACACAACTCACGGTAAAGGGCATCTAGACAAATAATTAAAAGAGCTGTACTGAATATTAGTAATATTTTTTGACCTCTAGTCGGTCAAAATGGTGCAAATATCGCGAAATATTGCCCAAGCTCAGAACATAGAACAACAGAAAGTTAGATTTTAGTGGAAGTTGTGTAGGGTATCACATGGTCGGCCCCGTCCGACTATATTGCTCCGCTCACTGGTTCTCGACTTAATTAAGTATGCGGTGCCAAATTTCGTGCAAATTAAAAGATATATGGGGACCAATTCGAATAATAAATGCGACCTGTACTTTGTTTGCAATTTAACATGGACAGACGGACGGTCATACATAAATCGACATACATAAATCGACGAATGATAGTGATTCTACACATATTCTCAAAAGGAACTATGTTTCTATCTGGTTCCTTTTGCTTGTTACAAACATAAGCACAAAGACATAATACCCTGTACCACAGTGTGGTGAAGGGTATAAAAAGTAGGTTGGTTATTGGAACAAATTTTTATAGAAAATTTTGTTATCGGAAAATATATTTATAGGAAATTTTCTTGTTGAACCAATTTCTTCTGTTATTGGAAAAATTATCATTGCACAGTTTTGCCCACCTCTGGCCATTATTATGCGCAGCATTGAACTAAACCCTATTTTCTAGTCTATGAAGTTTACTTGCTAGATGTTGTTGTTGCTATACTTTTAATTTTTTTCTTCCTCTCAGCCTTCTAAGTATCAACATATAAATCGTTATTGTTGTTTTTTTTTTCTGTTGCAAAACAATCATCCTTGATAGGAACCCCCCAAAGGCTTTCACATACACGAACACACACACACAGCAGGAGTAGCAGCAGAAAGAGGATGATGGCATGTTTTTTGAGCTACAAATGTCATTGCATATTTATCGTCTGTAAAACATACATAGACACACAACCATACATACACACACTGCAATTTCAAGTGGTGACTTAGTAAAGAAAAAAAAAAAAACAACAACAACAGCGACAGCGACAACAATTTCATGGAATGGAAAGACAATGTCGTTACGCATCACAATGGGACAGAGGCAATTTTTCGAAATTTTTCCTTCATTTATCTTCCCTCTCTCTCTCTTCTGCATTCTATGTGGCATTTTTTGTTTTGTAAAAAAATGCGTCTTCTAAGCTTTATGGTTAAATTGTTTAGAAGTGTTTACGGCGTATTTATGCCAATATATGCATATGCCATATACTCACACACAAACTGGCACATATCACTGCATTGGTAATGGTATTTGTAAAGCATAGAAACCCATTTAAAAAGAAATTTTTGTATTCGTTTGGTATTTAGCCATGTTGAAGAGAGGGCGAGGAACCACTGCAAAGCGAGAAAAGCCAACATCATCATCGTTGACAGACAGACAGACATCTAGTCAATTCCGGTGGCAAAGGCCTATATTGGTAGTAGATACCAACAACCCCAAGAACCACTCATCATTCTTTAAATGTTGGCAAAGACACACACACGCACATACATATGCTACTATTCACTTACTTCGACTTCAATTTTTTAAAAAACTGTTTCCAAATCATTCTTATTCAAGTACAAGAGATTTGGGGGGGGAAAAGGGTCTATCAGTTGGAAATGGCAAAATCAGTCATTTGCCAAACAAGTGTAGTGATCCGCTTAAGCCTAACAACAACAACAACCGCAACATCACAACTACTATCATATGCATATATCGAGTTGATGTCATGGCTGTTGTTGTTTTTGCATGTGGTCGTACCAGTGTGCCACCAACATAACATTGACAATAAATTGTGCAGAAGTAATCGTTGCATAAAAACCAATTCAAGCAAAACTAAACGGAAAAGTGAGAGACACGAATCGTGGAAAAACAACGACTAAGCAACACACTGTTAAACTCAATCTTTCCGCCATTTTTAACGCTCAACAATGCTAATCAGCTAATAGTCAATATGCTATGCAGCATTTTGCAGTAATAACTTTAAAAATTAATAGACATAAATAAATTTCGAAAATAATGCGCTGAACAACTCAATCGTTTCTTTTAGAAATGAAGCTTTTCAGACGTTCCGAAAAGCTTTGAAGATAACATTTAATGAAGTTTTAGTTATAGCAGGTTTAATAGGCATACATCTATCGATAACGGATTTGTTTTGCAATAACATGAGTTATAGAGAAGCCTGAAACTATGCAGTAGATTTAACACAATTCTTTTGAGGTGGAATATAACAGTTATCGGAATTTTTGTGGTGTTATCGAACAATTTTTTAAATAGGCAATATTGCTATGGGGTCATTTTGTTTAAGGAACAATTTTTATTGGAAAACTGTTCTAGCGATAATAATTTTATCGAAATCTATATAATGTTATCGGACCAACAGTAGGCCGAAGATATTGCTATCGGACAATTTTGCTTATGGAAAATGTTTAGTATGGTAAACAATGTTACCGATACAGATAATGAAGTTATACAATGACTTGTTTTTATCGATAATGATAACACCAACTTTTTTTTATCGATAATGCGCTTATCAACCAAGTTTTCTTTACCGATAATGATGTTATCGAGTAACGTTTTCATTGAGTATGATGTTGTAAGTATAAGGTTATCGAAACAGCATTCTATACAAAATGTTGTTATCGATCAACTTTTATAATGGAAATCGATTCATCGAAAAATATGACTAGACCAAACATTTTTATCGAAGCCTTCTTCTTAAGAAAATATTGTTATCGGAAAAAAGGTTATTAAAGAAAATGTTATTATCGGAGTAATTCATTATAGAATATGAGGTGTAAAATGTTCTATGTAAAAAGTTTTGTTATAGATGCATCTTTTATAGAAAATTTTGCTATCGAAAATTTTTATAGAAGATGTGCTTTTTTTTTGATTGCAAATATTTTTATCTTTATAAATTTTTATATAAATTGTTTTAATCGATTATAGAACGCATAGAAAATATTGTTTTCGATGATATTTTATTCCGCAA
Organism: Musca vetustissima; assembly: GCF_032173495.1. NCBI lineage: Eukaryota > Metazoa > Arthropoda > Insecta > Diptera > Muscidae > Musca > Musca vetustissima. Next base: position 10,596 of record NW_026879691.1, on the reverse strand, counting down.
ATATTACTATCGATAGCACATATTGCTATCTACAGAAAGTGGTGTTATCGATTACATTTTCTATAAAATATTGTTATCTATGAAAATTTTCAAAGGAAATATTTATTGTCGATAAGAATTGCTATAGTTGATATTGTTATCGATTACATTTTCTATAGAAAGTATTGTTATCAATGATATTTATACCCTTCACCACACTTTGATACAGGGTATTATGTCTTTGTGCATATGTTTGTAACAGGCAAAAATAATCGAGACGGACAAATGGTTCCTTTTGAGAATATGCATAGAATCACTTTCTAAGTCGATTTATGCATGTCCGTCCCTCTGTCCTTCCGCCTGCCCATGTTAAATTGTAAACAAAGTACAGGTGGCATTTATGATTCGAATTGAATTAAATTTGGCACAGCTCCTTTGTTTGGCCCAAGGACCAACCCTATTAAAATTGGGAAAAATCAGTTCAGATTTAGATATAGCTCCCATATATTTTCGTCCCATTTAAGGTAAATGGTGTACTAAAGTCCCTATATATCTCTCGATTTGCACGAAAATTTTGGCACAGCGTACTGAATTAAGTCTAGAATGATGTGTACGAAGTTTCGTGAAAATCGGTTCAGATTTAGATATAGGTCCCATACATATTTTTGTCCGATTTAAGGTAAGTGGTGTACCAAAGTCCCTATTTATATATCATTCGAATTGGACGAAATTTTGCACGGCGTAATGAATAAGGTCCAGAATTATGTGTGTTAAGTTTCGTGAAAATCGGTTCAGATTTAGATTCAGCTCCCATTTATATTTTCGTCCGATTTTAGGTAAATAGTTCACCAAAGTAGCAATACATTAATCGATTGGCACGAAATTTGGCATAGCTTACTGAATTAACTCTAGAACGATGTGTGTTAATATTCGTGAAAATCGGTTCAGATTTAGATATAGCTCCCATATATATATTTGCGTCCGATTTTAGGTAAATGGTGCACCACAGTTCCTATATATCCTTCGATTTGCACGAAATTTGGCATAGCGTACTGAATTAAGTCTAGAATAATTCAGATCTAGATATAGCTCCCATAAATATTTTCATCCGATTTAAGGTAATTGGTGCAGCAAAGACTCTATATATCTTTCGATTAGCATTAAATTTGGCATAACGTACTGAAAGTGGTATACCAAAGTCCCTGGAAATCATTTCATTTGCACAAATTCTGGCATAGCCTACTGAATTAAGTCTAGAATGATGTGTGGAAACTTTCATGAAAATCAGTTCAGACTTAGATATAGAACCCATATATATTTTCATCCGATTTTAGGTAATTCGATTTGCACGAAATTTGTCATAACGTACTGAATTTAATCTAGAATGATGTGTGATAAGTTTCGTGAAAATTGGTTCAAATTTTTCATATATTTTCGTCCGATTTTATGTTATTGGTGCACCAAAGACCCTATATATCTTTCGATTTGCACGCATTTTTGTATAGGGTACTGAATAAAGTCTAGAATGATGTTGCTAAGCTTCGTGAAAATATCCATAGCTAGGCCGATTGACACAATGTACGGAAGTAATATAAAGTTTACCTGAAATCGGTTCAGATATAGATATATAACAAAAACGTGACGTTTGTTAGGATACATATGTAGAATATACCCAAAGTGGTGAAGGGTATCATATAGTCGGCCCCGTACGACTTTACGACCTTACTGGTTTTTATCGAAAGTGTTGTTATCGATGACACTCTCTATAGAAAATATTGTTTTCGGTGATTGTGTTGTTGTTATCGGTGGATGACATCGTGTTGACCATGATCTTTTCTGTATAAAAATAAATTGTTATAAAAATATTGTTTTCAATCAAAAATTTAAAGAGCGTGTTGTTATCGATACATTTTTCTACAACACATATTTGTTAATGAACCTTCGGAAAGATTGTTATCGCCCGAAATTATTATTCTTAAAAATTTATCTTTATAAATGGCTTGAAGCAGACAAGTTTTTTCCACAAAAATGTCATCGCACGACCTTTTGTTATCGCCCGCCTAAGCGTTTACTTTTATACACTTAAGATCATTTACTGTGCAGCTGTTTGTTTTTATATCCTTAGAATATATTCCAGTTTTGAAATTATACTTTTTTAAGTGCAAATTAAATACATAGCAGCACAAAATCACATCAACAACAACAAAAACACAACAGGAACAGAGAACATAATTAGAGGAGTAGTAGGCAGGAAAAAAACCAAACCCCTACAAAAAATCCAAACCGAAAAACCCTTCCACACAAAAACATTCTCAGTGATTCTTTTTTTATTTCATGTCTCAAGTGATACTTTAATAAATAACCAACACCACATGCCAGTGTCGAGTTGTGGTGGGTGGAGGAGGTGCGAGACCGTCTACTAATGAGTTAGCCGGTATTTAGGTAAGGGGTGGTGGTTCTTTTAATGGGCTACTCCGCTCTCAGCTAGGCTTCAATTGCCTCTTGGATGCTCACACAAAATGGGATGTGGAACTGGTTGGGTTGGTGGTAAACGCTAATTGTTGTTGTTTTTGTTGCTAAAAACGTCTCGTCTCGTTCATCGCATTCACATCCACTCTAAATGGCATTAACAATGGAGTTATAAAACATTTATTATTTAACCAAAAACAAGGAATGAGAAACTTTAAGTTGTTGGTAAATAAACATAAACTTGACAAAAACAAATCCAACAACAAGAACAACAGCAAAACGTGTAAAAAATAACAACAACAGTTTGAGTTTAAGCCTTTCGAAAACAATCTTGAAAGACGACGGCAAGGAAGAAGTACAAGAGTAGTAGCAGCTCGACAACAAAAATTGTCGAGGAAGAATATTTTAAGCCGCATATTTTGTTGTTGGTTTACAGCTGTCTATGTCGCCGCTATTATAAATGCTTTACGTTTTTAAGCTTATTTCTTTCGCTCTGTTTCATTGTTGTTGCTGTTATTATTATAACGAAATTTAATGAGTTGCTGGTTCTTTGGACTTTGTTGCTGAAGTTATGCAATCATAAGTTCGGTTGGTGGGTCATCCGTTCGTTGCCTGGTCGTCTACATTAGTCTGGAATGTTCAAATCCTATTTGCTTTAATTGTTGATGTATGGAGTGGGTGGGACAGCAGATGTGAATTGCATGGAAAAAAATAATGTTTGAATTATTAAAAATGTCTCTAAAATTTTTGTTATCGAAAATATTTTCCAAAGAAGATATTTGCAATGAAAATGACAAAATTTGTTATTGAAAAGCTTATTCAACAATTTAAATTATGTTTTTTTTTTTACAACGAATTGGCTTTAAGTTCATAATTTTGGTGCCAAATATTCGTACCGAAATTTATTTGTATCGGTCCATCATATAGGTATTGCCTCTTATAGGGGCAATACCTAATTTGAGGAGATGGGGGCACTTTTTATACCCTTCACCACACTGTGGTACAGGGTATTATGTCTTTGTGCATATGTTTGTAACAGGCAAAAATAATCGAGATAGACCCATGGTTCCTTTTGAGAATATGCATAGAATCACTTTCTAAGTCGATTTATGCATGTCCGTCCGTCCGTCCGTCCATCTGTCTGTCTGTCTGTGCATGTTAAATTGTAAACAAAATACAGGTCGCATTTATGATCCAATTGGATGAAATTTGGCATAGGTCACTTATTCGGCCCAAGGACGAACCCTATTGAAATTGGGAAGAATCGGTTCAGATTTAGATATAGCTCCCATATATATATTTTACCGATTTAATGTAAACGGTCCCTATATATCTCTCGATTTGCACGAAATTTGGTACAGCCTAATCATTTAGGTCTAGAATGATATGTGCCAAGTTTCGTGAAAATCGGTCCAGATTTAGATATAGATCCCATATATAGTTTAGTCCGATTTCATGTAAATGGTGCACCAAAGTCCCTATGTATCTTTCGATTTGCACCAAATTTGGTATAACGTACTGAATTGAGCCTAGAATTATGTCTGCCAAGTTTCGTGAAAATCGGTCCAGATTAAGATATAGCTCCCATATATAGTTTCGTCCGATTTCATGTAAATGGTGCCCAAAGTCCCCATATGTTTTTCGATTTGCACGAAATTTGACATATCGTACTGAATTAAGCCTAGAGTGCTGTCTGCCAAGTTTCGAGAAAATCGGTCCAGATTTCTATATAGCTCCCATATATAGTTTCGTCCGATTTCATGTAAATGGTGCCCCAAAGTCCCCATATGTCTTTCGATTTGCACTAAATTTGACATATCGTACTGAATTAAGACTAGAGTGATGTCTGCCAAGTTTCGAGAAAATCGGTCCAGATTTAGATATAGCTCCCATATATAGTTTCGTCCAATTTCATATAAATAGTGCACCAAAGTCCCTATATATCCTTCGATTTGCACGAAATTTGACATATCGTACTGAATTTAGCCTAGAATGATGTCTGCCAAGTTTCGTGAAAATCGGTCCTGATTTAGATATAGCTCCCATATATAGTTTCGTCCAATTTCATATAAATAGTGCACCAATGTCCCTATATATCCTTCGATTTGCACGAAATTTGGCATAACGTACTGAATTGAGCCTAGAGTGATGTCCGCCAAGTTTCGAGAAAATCGGTACTGATTTCTATATAGCTCACATATATAGCTTCGTCCGATTTCATGTAAATGGTGCACCAAAGTCGCTATATATCCTTCGATTTGCACGAAATTTGGCATAACGTACTGAATTGAGCCTAGAGTGATATCTGCCTTGTTTCGTGAAAATGGGTTCAGATTTAGATATAGCTCCCTTTTAATTTAGATTGATTTTAAGTGATTGACGCACCAAGGAAGTACAGACAGACAGTACAGGGTTTTGTAGAAGTACAGACGTAGCCCAACGGATGACCTATTTTTATTTGTTTGAAGTCGATTTACATACTTTATGGATAGATCTAGGTAGATTCACATGTAGATAAATATCACATATTTTATTTCATCCAATTTCATGTTAATAGTCCTGTTTAATATACCCATAGTGGTGAAGGGTATCATATAGTCGGCCCCGTCCGACTTTACTGCTTTCTTTACTGGTTTCTAATCGAATTGGCTATTATTTGATATTTGAGGTGCTCATTAGGTGAGAAATTTCCCTATCTAAAATTATCAAAATCGAACCAAGTTTTGGTATAACCCCCAAACAACGATACCACCGATTTTTGGTATTTTGTGGATTTGAGGCACAATTTTCGCCCGAATTGGTTCGAATTTCATATTTTGGGATACAAGATATTCCTACAAAAAATTATCGAATTCGAATCAAGTTCTGGTATAGTTCCCATATATCGGGACCCCGAATTTGCGGTATATTGGCGATTTCAGGTACGGTACGGAAATGACTGTTATTTTGATATTTAGGGTTCTCACTGGGTGACAAATTTTCCAAAAAATTAGGAATATCGGACCATTTTTAGGTATAGCTTTCATATAATGATACCTCCGAATTTTGGTATTTTGTGAATTTCAGATACGGGTTTGCTACCGATTTGGCTCTAACTTGATATTTAGGGTTCTCATTGGGTAGATATTCTTTCTACCAAAAATTATCAATGTCGGTCCCATTTAAGGTATAGTCTCCATATATGCGTATCCCTCGATTTTCAGTATTTTGAGGACTTAAAATACGCTTTGGCAACCGAATTCGCTCTAATTTGATATACTGGGTTTGCATAAGGTGGCAAATATTTCCACCAAAAAGAATGTATATCGAAATACGTGCCCCACGAATTTGGGTATTCGTGGGGTTTCAGGTAAGTTGTTAGCACCCAATTGCCTCTAATTTGAGATTTTTGTGTATCATTTGGTGAAAAATCATCCTACCAAAAATTTTGAATATCGGTACATGCTTAGTTACAGCGGTTCCGACCCCTTTTCGATATCCTACAAATATTAGTCGCATATTCGAAGGATATATAGGGACTTTGGTGCACCATTTACATAAATCGGACGAAACTATAAATGGGAGCTATATCTAAATCTGAACCGATTTTCACGAAATTTAACACACATCGTTCTAGACTTAATTCAGTACGCTGTGCCAAATTTCGTGCAAATCGAAGGATATATAGGGACTTTGGTGCACCATTTACATAAATCGGACGAAACTATAAATGGGAGCTATATCTAAATCTGAACTGATTTTCAAGAAAATTTTACACACATAATTCCAGACCCAATTTAGTACGCTGTGCCAAAATTCGTGCAAATCAAATAATTTTCAGGGACTTTGGTGCACCATTTACCTAAAATCGCGCGAGACAATATATGGGAGCTATATCTAAATCTGAACCGATTTTCACGAAACTTAGCACACATCATTCTAGGCCAAATTCAGTAGGCTATAGCAAATTTCGTGCAAATCGAAACATATATAGGTACTTTGTTGCACCATTTACCTTAAATCGGACGAAAATATATATGGGAGCTATATCTAAATTTCAACCAACTTTCAAGACATTTTACACACATTATTCTAGACTCAATTTAGTACGCTATGCCAAATTTCGTGGAAATCGAAAGATATATAGAGCTATATCTAAATCTGAACTTATTTTTCCCAATAGGGTTCGTCCTTGGGCCAAATAAGTGACCTATGTCAAATTTCATCCAATTCCATGGACAGACGGATGGACATGCATGGCCAGACGGACGGACATGCACAAATCGACTCAGAAAGTGATTCCATGCATATTCTATAAAGGAACCATGGGTCTATCTCGTTTCTTTTTGCCTGTTCAAACATATGCACAATGACATAATACCCCGTACCACAGTGTGGTGGAGGGTATACATAGAATATACAATTTTTCAATATTTTCCAAAATTTTTGATAAAAATATTTATCAATATTTCCAATTCTTAGGTGTCACGTTTAAAACCCTGGAGTCCTTCAAAAACACGCCCATATTTCCATTACCGTGGTAACGCTTGTATGACCCTCCGGCAAGTATTGCAACGTCATTTGGGGATTCAGTGATATCGAACATTGTACCTGACGTTCATTATTCTCGGGCACGAGAATCAATATTAATTCTGAGATTGCGGTATTACCATCAGCAGAAGTCTAGCGAAAAAAAAAGAAGAAGAGGAGGAGATTTTTTGAAAAATTAAAAACTATATGTATCAATATGTTCTTAATATCCCGGCTTACCGATTGTGTTGCACCCTTGAGTATCTATCTGACCACCCTTTGACCAAATGATGTGTGGTGCCGGCCTGGCGCCCACCGATGTGCAGGTCACTTGGGTTCGTGGCGGGTACGAGAACCCAAGTGACCTGCACATCGGTGGGCGCCAGGCCTGATTTAAACCAGGCGCCAAGGCATGATTTAAACCTTGCAATAAGAGGCTAAAGGGTGGTGCTGTAATAGAAATAGGGAGAATAAAATATTAGAAGAAAATGGATTTTAATATAGTCTCTGTGCTATTGCTTTTGTAAGAAATATAATTTGTTGAATTCCCCCCTCTCATATTCTCACCATTCTTACAATCCTGCCATCTGTCATCGTTGTAGGTTTTCAAAAACTATTTTTCCCTTTTGCTTGTAATTTTTTACCATTTCTAATGTAGAATGGTAGTTGTAGGTTTGTTGTTGTTGTATTTTTTCTTATTTTTTTGTTCCTTTGTCCCGTCTGCATTATCTTTTAATCTGTGTTAATCTCTTTGAATCTTGCAAAATGTTGCTTTGTATGAACATCCGTTTCTCATTTCTTTTGGTTGGCTGGGGATTTCTAGGTGTGTGTGTCTGAGTTTGTGTGGGTAGGTGGGTAGTGTTGCTTGTGTACTGGTGATTGTAATTTTCCTCTCTGTCTCATTTTGTTGTTGTTTTATTTTTCGCCCAAATGAAAATGACTTTTGTACACCTGAATATTTATTCACTTTTATTTATTTCATCTCCTCTGTGTGCCACTTCGAAATGTCATAGAGTTGTAGTCTTTTTGTTGTTATTCTTGGTGTTGCTGTCATTTGGTTTGAAAACCTTTTGAACCATGTTGTTTGTTGTTGATTTTATTCTTTTGCTGTATGAAAGAAATAAATTACTTTTCGTTGTTCGCAGCAATGATGACCATTACACATTTGCAAATGTCGGTAGAGAGGAGGTGGAAGGAGGTAGAAATTGGGGGAGGGGGTGGAATTTAACATGTTTCATGTTGGCTAATAAAGATATTTATCTAATACACACATAGTTATAGTTTTATGTGTTTTTGTTTCTTTTTAGGTCAATGGTGCGTTGTGGGTCTCATCCTAAAAGTATGCTTCGAATCATAAAGTTCATATGCCTATACACCTGAGGGTAGACAAATGTCGTAAATGAAATGGCATACGTTAGGGGTGAGGGTTCGAGGTATCTTGGAGGAAGTTGTGTGATCATGAGATGAGGTTGGAGGAAGTTGTGTCCTCATGAGCTGGACAATGAAAAAAACCCCTTTTATCGAAATAAAATCTCCACCTCAAGGTATGCTTACCTTCAATTTAACTACCATCAACAGAAGAACCTCTTTCAGGGTGGAGGGTATATTCATTGCAGATCCCATAAAGTATTCCTATTCGATGTCGCTCTAGGCAAAAAGGGAGAAATCACGTTGGAGCTGGCAATAATCAAGTTAGAGCTTTAAAATTGTACACATGCATTGCTACTACATCCAGGATGTTTTGTAGATATATCGGTCTATAGATTTAATATAACTATCCTCATATAGCAGTATCCTCCAAATTTCCAAATTTTGATTTCCGAAACTTTTTTAAAACAAAGTGGCTCTAATTTTAGAATTTTGGTTATCATGATGTGGCAAATATTCTCACCGAAATTTATTAACTTATGTCCATGTTTTGACCTAGCCGACATATAACCGAACTTCCGATTTTCAGTATTTAAAGGATTTTAGACACAGTTTTCAATAAAATTTGCTCCAAATTAATATTTTGGGTTCCGGTTGGAGAGGTAGATAGGCTCATAGGAAAAATTATCAATATCGGTCCACGGATTAGTATAGCGCCCATAAATAAATGTATCCATCGATTTTCGGTATTTTTGGTATTTTTGATATTTTGTGTTCTCATTTGGTGACAAAGTTTCTTACAAAATATTACCCATATAGAACCATTTTTAGGTATAGCTCCCATATTACGATACCTCAGATTTTTATACCCTTCACCACACTGTGGTACAGGGTATTATGTCTTTGTGCATATGTTTGTAACAGGCAAAAGGAAACGAGATAGGCACATGGTTCCTTTTGAGAATATGCATAGAATCACTTTCTGAGTCGATTTACGCATGTCCGTCTGTCCGTCCGTCCGTCCGTCCGTCTGTCCGTCTGTCCGTCTGTCCGTCCATGTATTTTTGTGAACAAAGTACAGGTCGCATTTATAATCCGATTTGGATGAAATTTGGCATAGGTCACTTATTTGGCCCAAGGACGAACCCTATTGAAATTGGGAAAAATCGGTTCAGATTTAGATATAGCTCCCATATATATTTTCACCCGATATAGGCACCAAAGTACCTATATATCATTCGATTTGCACGAAATTTGGCATAGCGTACTGAATGAGGTCCAAAATGATGTGTGCTGAGTTTCGTGAAAATCGGGTCAGATTTAGATATAGCTCCCATATATATTTTCGCCCGATATAGGCACCAAAGTACCTATATATCATTCGATTTGCACGAAATTTGGCATAGTGTACTGAATTAGGTCCATAATGGTGTGTGCTGAGTTTCGTGAAAATCGGTTCAGATTTAGATATAGCTCCCATATATATTTTCGTCCGATTTAAGGTAAACGTGGCACCAAAGTACCTATATATCTTTCGATTTCCACGAAATTTGGCATAGCGTACTGAATTAGGTATAGAATGATGTGTGTCAAGTTTCCTGAAAATCGGTTCAGATTTAGATATAGCTCCCATATATATTTTCGTCCGATTTAATTTAAATGGTGCACCAAAGTCCCTATATATCTTTCGATTTGCACGAAAGTTGGCACATCGTAATCAATTAGGAATATAATGGTGTGTGTTAAGTTTCCTGAAAATCGGTCCAGATTTAGATATAGCTCCCATATATATTTTCATCCGATTTAATCTGAATGGTGCACCAATGTCCCTATATATCTTTCGATTTCCACGAAATTTGGCACAGCGTAATGAATTAGTTATAGAATGGTGTGTGTTAAGTTTCCTGAAAATCGGTTCAGATTTAGATATAGCTCCTATATATATTTTCGTACGATTTAATGTAAATGGTCTACCAAAGTCCCTATATATCTTTCGATTTGCACGAAATTTGGCACTGCGTTATGGATGAGGTCTGGAATGATGTGTGTTAAGTTTCCTGAAATCGTTGAAATCGGTTCAGATTTAGATATAGCTTCTATTTCATCTGTTGAATATGCTCAAAGTGGTGAAGGGTATCATATAGTCGGCCCCGTCCGACTTTACTACTTTCCTTACTGGTCTATATTTTAAGGATTTAAGGCACATTTTTCAATCGAATTGGTTCTAATTTGATATTTAGAGTACTCATTGGATGACAAATATTATCACCA